>NC_057797.1:458192571-458202836 GCF_018294505.1 Triticum aestivum
CACGCCGGCGAGGGGAGGCAGGGCGACGACGGAGGCTGTTTCGCGCGAGGAGAGGGAGCGAGCGGGGAGTGGGGGGACGTGGGGGTAGCAGCGCTATGGTTCGGCCTAGTGGGGATGGGGGTTTGTAGATGGGGACTGGGCTGGCCTGGCAGGTTGTTAGCCTACTGGGCCGAGGCCCAGTTGGGGGTTTCTTTTATTTTATTGTTACTATTTTCTTTATATACTTTTTCTTTTCTGTTTTCTTTTGTTTTAACTCTGTTTTGTATTAAACTTCAGTACTATTTCAGTTTTATAAAATAGGAAACTTGCACCATAAAAAGTGTTACATACTATACCACTGCCCCGAAATGTTTGGTACTCAAATAACTTTAGTTTATTATTTTATAAATTATAAATGGCTTTTATTTAATTGTTTAAGCCAATGTATTAGTTATTTTTGTGCACTTAAACACTTTACAAAAAGTTGGCTCACCACCAATATTAACAAAAGATTATTTGGGACAACTTGAACATTTTAGATTTAAAGTTTGAAAGCTTTTATTATTTGCTTGATTTTGAATTTGAATTCGAACCGGTTTCAAACTAACGCGAGATTAGCAACATTAATAGAGGTGACGTGACATCATTAGTACAGGTTCACTGTAGATTAAATATCCGAGCGTCACACTCATATTGGTGCCTACATATTCCACGAAGATCTTTATTGGTCAAACCATAATGACAACATAAGTTATTCCCTTTGTCATCGATATGTTACTTGCCCAGATTCGATCGTCGGTATCTTCATACCTAGTTCAATCTCATTATCGGCAAGTCTCTTTACTCGTTCTGTAATGCATCATCTCATAACTAACTCGTTAGTCACATTGCTTGCAAGGCTTATTATGATGTGCATTACCGAGAGGGCCCAGAGATACCTCTCCGATACTCGGAGTGAAAAATCCAAATCTCGACCTATGCCAACCCAACAAACACCTTCGGAGATACCTATAGAGCATCTTTATAATCACTCAGTTACGTTGTGACGTTTGATAGCACACAAGGTATTCCTCCGGTATTCGGGAGCTTCATAATCTCATAGTCAAAGGAATATGTATAAGTCATGAAGAAATCAATAGCAATAAAACTGAACGATCATAATGCTAAGCTAACGGATGGGTCTTGTCATCAAATAATTCTCCTAATGATGTGCTCCCGTTTATCAAATGACAACACATGTCTATGGTTAGGAAACTTAACCATCTTTGATTAACGAGATAGTCTAGTATAGGCTTACTAGGGACACAGTGTTTTGTCTATGTATCCACACATGTATCAAGTTTCCGGTTAATACAATTCTATCATGAATATAAACATTTATCATGATATAAGGAAATATAAAATAAAAACTTTAGTATTGCCTCTAGGGCATATTTCCTTCAGTCTCCCACTTGCGCTAGAGTCAATAATCTAGTTCACATCGCCATGTGATTTAACAAAAATAGTTCACATCTTTATGTGATTAACAGCCATAGTACACATCGCCATGTTACCAACACCTAGAGGGTTTACTAGAGTCAATAATCTAGTTCACATCGCTATATGATTAACACCCAAAGAGCACTAAGGTGTGATCATGTTTTTCTTGTGAGATAAGTGTAGTCAACGGGTCTGCCACATTATGATCCGTATGCATTTTGCAAATTTCTATGTCTACAATGCTCTGCATGGAGCTACTCTAGCTAATTGCTCCCACTTTCAATATGTATCCAGATTGAGACACCGAGTTAGGTAGATTAGTGTCAAAGCTTGTATCGACGTAAACCTTTACGATGAACTCTTTGTTACCTCCATAACCGAGAAAATTTTCCTTAGTCCTATTAGGTAACTAAGGATAATTTTGACCGCTGTCCAGTGATCTACTCCTGGATCACTATGGTAACCCCTTGCCAAACTCATGGTAAGGTACACAATATGGCTGAGGCATAGGGAATGACTTTCATTCTCTCTCTATCTTCTGTCATGGTCAGGCTTTGAGTCTTACTCAATTTCACACCTTGCAACACAGGCAAGAACCCTTTCTTTGACTGATCCATTTCGAATTTCTTCAAAATCTTGTCAAGGTATGTGTTTTGTGAAAGTTCTATTAAGCATCTTGATCTATCCCTATAGATCTTGATGCCCAATATTTAAGTAGCCTCACTGAGGTCTTTTATTGACAAATTTCATTCAAGTATCCTTTTATGCTATGCGGAAATTCTATATCATTTCCAATCAGCAATATGTCATCCGCATATAATATCAGAAATGCTACAGAGCCCCCACTCACTTTCTTGTAAATACAGGCTTCACCATAAGTCTGTATAAAAACATATGCTTTGATCACCTCATCAAAGCATATATTCTAACTCCGAGATGCTTGCACCAGTCCATGAGATGAATCACTGGAGTTTGCACACTTTGTTAGCACCTTTAGGATCGACCAAACCTTCTGGTTGCGTCATATACAACTCTTCTTTAAGAAATCCATTAAGGAATGTAGTTTTGACATCCATTTGCTAGATTTCATAAAATGCGGCAATTGCTAACATGATTCGGACAAACTTAAGCATCACTATGAGTGAGAAAATCTCATCATAGTCAACACCTTGGACTTGTCGAAAAACCTTTTGTGACAAGTCGAGATTTGTATATAGTAACACTACCATCAGCATCCGTCTTCCTCTTGAAGATCCATTTATTCTCAATGGCTTGCCGATCATCGGGAAAGTCCACCAAAGTCCACACTTTGTTCTCATACATGGATCCTATCTCAGATTTCATGGCCTCAAGCCATTTATGGAATCTAGGCTCATCAATGCTTCCCCATAGTTCGTAGGTTCATCATGGTCTAGTAACATGACTTCCACAACAGGATTACTGTACCACTCTGGTGCGAAATGTGCTCTAGTTGACCAACGAGGTTCGGTAGTAACTTGATCTGAAGTTTAATGATAATCATCATTAGCTTCCTCTCTAGTTGGTGCAGGCATCACGAGAACCGATTTCTCTGATGAGTTACTTTCCAATTCGAGAGAAGGTACAATTACCTCAACAAGTTCTACTTTCCTCCCACTCACTTCTTTCAAGAGAAACTCCTTCTCTAGAAAGGATCCATTCTTAGCAACAAAGATCTTTCCTTCAGATCTATGGTAGAAGGTGTACCCAACAGTTTCTTTTGGGTATCCTATGAAGACGCACTTCTCCGATTAGGGTTCGAGCTTATCAGGCTAAAGCCTTTTCACATAAGCATCGCAACCCGAAACTTTAAGAAACAACAGCTTAGGTTTCTTGCCAAACTATATAGTTCATAAGGTGTCGTCTCAATGAATTTAGACGGTGCCCTATTTAACGTGAATGCAGCTGTCTTTAATGCATAACCCCAAAATGATAGCGGTAAATCGATAAGAGACATCATAGATCGCACCATATCTAATAAAGTATGGTTACGATGTTCGGACACACCATTACGCTGTGGTGTTCCACGTGGCATGAGTTGTGAAACTATTCCACATTCTTTTAAATGAAGGCCAAACTCGTAACTCAAATATTCGCCTCCACGATCAGATCGTAGAAACTTTATTTTCTTGTTACGATGATTCACCACTTCACTATGAAATTCTTTGAACTTTTCAAATGTTTCAGACTTGTGTTTCATTAAGTAGATATACCCATATCTCCTCAAATCATTTGTGAAGGTCAGAAAATAACGATACCCGCCGCGTACTTCAATACTTATCGGACCGTATACATCGGTATGTATATTTTTCCAATAAGTCATTAGCTCGCTCGATTGTTCCGGAGAATGGAGTTTAAGTCATCTTGCCCATGACGCATGGTTCGCAAGTATCAAATGATTCATCATCAAGTGATTCCAAAAGTCCATATGCATGGAGTTTCTTCATGCGCTTTACACCATTATGACCTAAACGGTAGTGCCACAAATATGTTGCACTGTCATTATTAACTTTGCATCTTTTGGCATCAATATTATGAATATGTGTATCACTACGATCGAGGTTCAATAAACCATTAACATTGGGTGTATGACCATAGAAGGTTTTATTCATGTAAACAGAACAACAATTATTCTCTGACTTAAATGAATAACCGTATTGCAATAAACATGATCCAATCATATTCATGCTCAACGCAAACACCAAATAACATTTATTTAGGTTCAACACTAATCCTGAAGGTAAAGGGAGTGTGCGATGGTGATTGTATCAACCTTGGAATCACTTCCAACACACATCATCACCTCATCCTTAACTAGTCTTTGTTCATTCTGCAACTCCCATTTCGAGTTACTAATCTTAGCAACTGAACCAGTATTGAATACCCAGGGGTTGCTACGAACACTAGTAAAGTACACATCAATAACATGTATATCAAATATACCACTGTTCACTTTGCCATCCTTCTTATCCGCCAAGTATTTGGGGTAGTTCTGCTTCCAATGTCCATTCCCTTTGAAGTGGAAGCACTCAGTTTCAGGCTTAGGTCTAGCTTTAGGCTTCTTCACGGGAGTGGCAACTTGCTTTTCATTCTTATTGAAGTTCCCTTTCTTTTCCTTTGCCCTTTTTCTTGAAACTAGTGGTATTGTCAACCATCAACACTTGAAGCTTTTTCTTGATTTCTACCTTCGCCGATTTCAGCATCGCGAAGAGGTCGGGAATCATTTTCGTCACCCCTTGCATATTATAGTTCATCACAAAGTTCTAGTAGCTTGGTGATAGTGACTACAGAACTATGTCAATCACTATCTTATCTGGAAGATTAACTCCCACTTGATTCAAGCGATTGTACTACCCAGACATTCTGAGTATATGCTCACTGGCTGAGCCATTCTCCTCCATCTTGTAGGCAAAGTACTTGTCAGAGGTCTCATACCTCTCGACATGGGCATGAGTCTAAAATATAATTTTTAGCTCTTGTAACATCACATATGCTCCATGGCATTCAAAACATTTTTGAAGTCCCGGTTCTAAACGTAAAGCATGGCGCACTAAACTATGAAGTAGTCATCATACCGAGCTTGTCAAACGTTCATAATGTCTGCATCTGCTCCGGCAATAGGTCTGTCACCTAGCGGTGCATCAAGGACATAATTATCATGTGCAGCAATGAGGATAATCCTCAACCTAGTACGCATCATTGCTACTATCATCTATCAACATATTTTTCTCTAGCAACATATCAAAAACATAGGGGAGCTACAACGCGAGCTAATTAATCTACAACATAGATATGAAAAAACTATCAAGATTAAGGTCATGATAAATTAAGTTCAATTAATCATATTACTTAAAAACTCCCACTTCAATAGACATCCCTCGAGTCATCTAAATGATCACGTGATCCATATCAACTAAACCATGTCCGATCATCACGTGAGATGGAGTAGTTTTCAATGGTGAACATCTCCATGTTGATCATATCTACTATATGATTTACGTTTGACCTTTGGGTCTCCATTTTTCCGAGGCCATGTCTGTACATGCTAGGCTCGTCAATTTTAACCCGTGTATTCCGCATGTGCAAAATTGTCTTGCACCTGTTGTATGTGAACGTAGAGCTTATCACACCCGATCATCACATGGTGTCTCAGCACGACGAACTGTCGCAATGGTGCATACTCAGGAGAACACTTATACCTTGAATTTTAGTAAGGGATCATCTTATAGTGCTACTGTCGTACTAAGCAAAATAAGACGCATAAAAGATAAACATCACATGCAATCAAAATATGTGACATGATATGGCCATCATCATCTTGTACCTTTGATCTACATCTCCAAAGCACCGTCATGATCTCCATCGTCACCGGTTTGACACCTTGATCTCCATCGCAACGTCGTGGTTGTCTCACCAACTATTGCTTCTACAACTATCGCTAACGCATAAAGTAAATCAATTACATGGTGTTTGCATTTCATACAATAAAGCGACAACCATAAGGCTCCTTCAAGTTGCCGATAAATTTTACAAAACATGATCATCTCATACAATAACATATATAACATCATGTCTTGACCATATCACATCACAACATTACCTGCAAAAACAAGTTAGACGTCCTCTACTTTGTTATTGCAAGTTTTACGTGGCTGCTACGGGCTTCTAACAAGAACCGTTCTTACCTACGCATCAAAACCACAACGGTGATTTATCAAGTTTGTTGTTTTAACCTTCAACAAGGATCGGCCGCAGTCAAATTTGATTCAACTAAAGTAGGAGAAACAGACACCCGCCAGCCACCTTTATGCAAAACTAGTTCCATATTTGTCGGTGGAACCGGTCTCATGAACATGGTCATGTAAGGTTAGTCTAGGCCACTTCATCCAACAATACCGCCGAATCAAAATAAAACATTGGTGGTAAGCAGTATGACGATCACCACCCACAACTCTTTGTGTTCTACTCATGCATATCATCTACACATAGACCTGGCTCTGATGCCACTGTTGGGGAACGTAGCATGCAATTTGAAAAAAAAATCCTACGATCACGCAAGATCTATCTAGGAGATGCATAGAAATGAGAGGGGGAGAGTGTGTCCATGTACCCTCGTAGACCGAAAGCAGAAGCATTAGTTTAACGCGGTTGATGTAGTCAAACATCTTCTCGATTCAACCGATCAAGTAGCAAATGTACGACACCTCCGAGTTCTTCACACGTTCAGCTCGATGACGTCCCTCGAACTTGATCCAGCAAAGTGTCAAGGGAGAGTTTCGTTAGCACGACGGCGTGGTGACGGAGATGGTGAAGTGATCCGCGTAGGGCTTCGCCTAAGCACTACAAAAATATGACGGAAGGCATAAACTGTGGAGGGGGCGCCGCACACGGCTAACAATGTTTGATATGTGTTCTAGCGGTGCCCCCCCCCCACATATATATAGGTTGGAGGGGAGGAGAGGCAGCCAAGGGGGCGCCCCAAGTAGGAGGAAACCTACTTGGGGTCCTCCCAATTCGTCCTTCCCCTTTTCCTATTCCTATTCGAAATTGGAAGGGAAGAGGGGGAAGGGGGAATCCTATTCCCTTTTTCCTTTCCTTCTTCCCCTTTCCTTCTCCAATTTGGCCAGCCCATATGGGGGGTTGTGACGCCCCCGATTCAATCGTACACTAATCATGCACGCAAATGTGTACGATCAAGATCAGGGACTCACGGGAAGATATCACAACACAACTCTACAAATAAAATAAGTCATACAAGCATCATAATACAAGCCAGGCGCCTTGAGGGCTCGAATACAAGTGCTCGATCATAGACGAGTCAGCGGAAGCAACAATATCTGAGTACAGACATAAGTTAAACAAGTTTGCCTTAAGAAGGCTAGCACAACTGGGATACAGATCGAAAGAGGCGCAGGCCTCCTGCCTGGGATCCTCCTAAACTACTCCCGGTCGTCATCAGCGGGCTGCACGTAGTAGTAGGCACCTCCGGTGTAGTAGGGGGTCGTCGTCGATGGTGGCGTCTGGCTCCAGGGCTCCAGCATCTGGTTGCGACAACCAGGTAGAAGGGAAAGGGGGAAAAGAGGGAGAAAAGCAACCGTGAGTACTCATCCAAAGTACTCGCAAGCAAGGAGCTACACTACATATGCATGGGTATATGTGTAAGGAGGCCATATCGGTGGACTGAACTGCAGAATGCCAGAATAAGAGGGGGATAGCTAATCCTGTCGAAGACTACGCTTCTGGCAGCCTCCGCCTTACAGCATGTAGAAGAGGGTAGATTGAAGTCCTCCAAGTAGCATCTCCAAATAGCATCTCCAAGTAGCATCTCCAGTAGCATCGCATAGCATAACCCTACCCGGCGATCCTCCTCTCGTCGCCCTGTAGAAAAGCGATCACCGGGTTGTCTATGGAACTTGGAAGGGTGTGTTTTATTAAGTATCCGGTTCTAGTTGTCATAAGGTCAAGGTACAACTCCAAGTCGTCCTATTACCGAAGATCACGACTATTCGAATAGATTAACTTCCCTGCAGGGGTGCACCACATAACCCAACACGCTTGATCCCATTTGGCCGGACACACTTTCCTGGGTCATGCCCGGCCTCGGAAGATCAACACGCCGCAGCCCCACCTAGGCAAAACAGAGAGGCCAGCACGCCGGTCTAAACCTAAGCGCACAGGGGTCTGGGCCCATCGCCCATAGCACACCTGCACGTTGCGAGGGCGGCCGGAAGCAGACCTAGCCTAGCAGGCGTTCCAGTCCAATCCGGCG
The DNA here is from genome assembly GCF_018294505.1 of Triticum aestivum. NCBI lineage: Eukaryota > Viridiplantae > Streptophyta > Magnoliopsida > Poales > Poaceae > Triticum > Triticum aestivum. The sequence goes on from NC_057797.1 coordinate 458,200,817, forward strand.
CGCGCCGCTCCGTCGCTGACGTCTGAAGTGCTTCGGCTGATACCACGACGTCGGGATACCCATAACTACTCCCACGTAGATGGTTAGTGCATATAGGCTCGTAGCCGACTCAGATCAAATACCAAGATCTCGTTAAGCGTGTTAAGTATCCGCGAACGCCGAACAGGGCCAGGCCCACCTGTCTCCTAGGTGGTCTCAACCTGCCCTGTCGCTCCGCCACAAAGTAACAGTCGAGGGCCCTCGGGAACCCAGGCCCACCTCTACTGGGATGGAGCCACCTGTCCTTTCAGCCCCCTCGTCAGAATCACTTGCGGGTACTCAATGAGCTGACCCGACTTTAGTCACCATCTGTATAGTATGTATGTATGTATAGTATATACCCGTGATCACCTCCCAAGTGATCACGGCCTGATAGTATAGCAAGGCAGACTGACAAGAATGTAGGGCCAATGATGATAAACTAGCATCCTATACTAAGCATTTAGGATTGCAGGTAAGGTATCAACAGATGTAGCGACAATGTCAGGCTATGCATCAGAATAGGATTAACGAAAGCAGTAACATGCTACACTACTCTAATGCAAGCAGTATAGAGGAGAATAGGCGATATCTGGTGATCAAGGGGGGGGGGGCTTGCCTGGTTTCTCTGGCAAGAGAGAGGGGTCGTCAACACCGTAGTCGAACTGGGGGTCGCCGGCAGTCTCGGGGTCTATCGGAAAGAAGTAACGGAGAGGGAACACAATAAATAACAGAGCAATCAAGGCATCACAAAGTGTAACAAGACAATACGCGGTGTTCGGTGTGCCCTAGCGCGGTAGTAGGTGATACCGACGAAGGGGGGAAACATCCGGGAAAGTATTCTCGGAGTTTCGCGTTTTCGGACAGATGAACCGGAGGGGGAAAGTTGCGTGTTTGCTATGCTAGGGATGTGTGGCGGACGAACGGGCTGCGTATCCGGATTCGTCTCGTCGTTCTGAGCAACTTTCATGTTGAAAATATTTTAATCCGAGTTACGGATTAAAAGATATGATTTTCTAAAGATTTTATTAATTTTTAGAATTTATTTAACTATTTAATTCTAACATTATCCAGAATAGTGCATGTTGACGTCAGCATGACGTCAACAGTCAACAGGGAGTTGACTGGGTCAATCTGACGTGTGGGTCCCGCATGTCATACACTGTTTTAGTTAACTAACAGTTAATTAGGTTAATTAGTGATTAGGTTAACCTAATTATAATTAATTAACTTAATTAATTCCTTAATTAATTAATTAATTAATTTTATTATTATTATTATTATTATTTATTTATTTTGATATTCTTTTTTTTAACGTTTTGGGGCCGTGGGGCCCCCGTGTCATAGGCCCACAGGCCTTAGCGGGTCAACGGGCGCGGGCGCTGGGCTATGCGGGTGCGGGCGCCCGAACAGGATGCAACTAGTTGGCGCCACGGCGAGGGGGGGGGAACGCCGGCGCGGCACCGGCGGAAGGCTGCGCGCGTGCGCGAGAGCGTTGGGGGAGCGCAACGCCACGAGCGAGAGGGGGGCCGCGGGCGCGTGGGCCGGCAAAGCCAGGGCGCGCTGGGGAGCAGGGGCGCGGCCAGGGGCAGCTGTGACGGACGCCGGTGGAGCCGCGAGTAGAGGCGCGCGGGGAGGCGGGCGCAGCACGGCATCAGCAGCGCCAGCAACGGGCGGACGCGGGGCACGGTGCAGAGGAGCGAGGCACGCGCGAGTGGCGCGTCCATGCGGGGCTGTCGGTGAACGCGGGGCGCGGTCTGGGCGCATCGAGGCGCGGGTGTGCATAGCCGGGCGCGGCGACAGGCACGGGGGCGCGTCGAGGAGCTCGTCGGGGCGGTCGGGCGCGACGCGGTGACAGGGGAAGGAGAGGAGGGGCACGTGCGTGCTCACATCGAGAAGTAGGGTCTAGGGCAGCGGGTGTTGAGGAGGAGGGCGGAGACGACGGGGTCGAGAAGGCAGCCCGGCGACGCGGTCCGGGGCGGCGTGGTCTCCAGGCGGCAAC
>NC_057797.1:458203265-458210744 GCF_018294505.1 Triticum aestivum
GGAGGAGGACGGTGGCACCGGGGACGGCTTCGGGCGATGGGGACGTGCACCGGGGCGGCGTCGGGCGGCTTCGGGCTTCTCCCGATCTCGATCCAGAACTGGATCGGGGGAGGGGGAGAGAGCGAGTGGGGGGGCGGCTAGGGTTTTCGGGATGGGGAAGGGGAGATAAGGGAGTGGGGGGGCCGGCCGGCATGTGGGTGGGCCGAGGCCCAATGGGGGGGAGGCCTTTTCTGTTTTTATTTCTTTTGTTCTATTTTGTTTATTATTCCTTTTCTGTTTTCTATTTTATTTTAGCTCCTCATTTATTTTAGCTTTATAAACTATAAAAGTAGTCCCTAATTTAGCGTTAGTAATTAGCTACTGCCACATAAGTTTGGGCAACCAAAATAAAATAGTTTAATATTTTATTTATTGTAAAAGGCATTCAACTAATTGTTTTTGCTACTGTGTAAAACATTTTAGAGTATTTTTCACTTTTATAAAAGTGTGGTTTCTCCACCATAATTATCTATGCAATATTTGGTTCACTCCGAACATTTTAGTTTTAATATTTGAAAACTTTTATTGTTTGCCTATTTTTGAATTTGAATTTGAATCGGTTTCGAACTAACTCGAGATTAGCAACTATAAACGAGGTGATGTGGCACCATTAGCAGAGGATCAGTGTAGCTTAATTACCCGGGCGTCACAATTCTCCTCCACTACAAGAAATCTCGTCCCGAGATTTAAGCGATGGAGTAAGGGGCGAAGGTGTTGGTAGCGAAAAACCTAACGAGTCTTCTCGGTCTTGGCTTCCCTTTCGAAGAGGTTGATCCCTTTCGTTGATGTCTTCATTTCACTGCTTCAAGTCACCATGATCAATTTGTCATCCTTTCTTCGGGATCTCCATCGTACTTACGAATAGGTAAGGGGCAGCTCTACAACGATAGGATGTTACAAGGGAAAATCTTCTGGGGGTTTCCCAAGTATGAACATATGAGTATCTCTCGAGTTGAACAAATGAAACACATCGAGAGCAAAGTAAGACGGTGCAATAAGAAGTTTCAAGCGGATAGGCAATCGTTCATTGCCTGAAACAGAGTGTGAATGGGGTTCAGAGCAATGGGAATAAGTATTATGTCCGATACCAGAATTGATCACTAGGAAGGTGGCTCGCAAATTACATACGAAGTCAAGCTATAGGAATAACTTTGGCAACAGGGTGTATAGGAGAGTCAGGTTTCGATCCTGTGAAACTGTGGGTTATGGGCCCACCATGTGGTTTTTTTTAAGAGGAGCAGTGGCATCTTTCACGGTCATGATAGCAAGGCATGTTAGAGAGTACCAAGTCAGTTATGTCGGCATCAACGTTGGTACCAAGGGCGAGGGACGAAAAGAACCACTTTCCTGCTCGTTGAACGAGGCGGACCAATAGGCAAGGTTCTCGTCCATCGGTGGCTACCGGAATGTCATCAACAATAGTAACAGGGTCTTACTGACAGAATTGCACACCGAGGAGTTTACATAAGCAGTAGAATATTTACTTCTTAGATTATATAGATCACAAGAATGTCAAACACAACAATGGAAAGGAAAATATGAATATCAGATTAAACAGAACAATGGAAAGGAAAATGTATTAAAACACATAATTCAGGGGTATATCCTTCCCAAGGACAAGCAGAGCAAGATATCCATGACAGGATATAAAGTAGACAACCATTTAGGTAAGGGGGGGGGAGGAATCTCATGATATTACCCATACAACGGTGTTAGGATAAATGATAAACAAAATTTAGCATCGTGCTTCAAATGTTCCTGTTGAAAATCGGAGTACCATTGACATGCTTCGAGATAGCAGTGACATGGTCTTCAGGTGAAGATTAGACTTTGGAAACACGAAGGATCCATCAAGAATAACTTGTAGAATAAGTCTTACAATTTCCTCATGGATGAATGGATAACCTTGCTGAAAAGGAATCTATAATGATAGGTCCTCCAGCCGGGGGGGGGGGTGCTAGGCATGACATCATGTTACCGGGTCATCAAAGGATCAACGTCATAACTCTTGGAAAGTTGCCCCAACCATCATATCTGACCGAGATTCAGATCCGATTGGTGTCAGGATACCTGAGACTCAGGATGTCCGAGAAGAAAAGGCGCAACACAAATCGTTGAAATGGCATTGCAAGCTTCTCGGGAAATGAACTATGGGAGCGGGTTCCTGAAACAATAGTTCATCATTGAACAAAGGAGAGGTGAGGAGGTGGCTTATTGACTCAGCGACAATTCATTGAGATTTTCAAAAGATGGATTTCCACAATAATGTGAACAAGAAGATGACATTTGTCAGATCAAATGGTATAAAATGTATGCTCGAGGAAAACATACACAATTAAACATTGGTTGAAAGGTGCACCCGAAATATGGGTTGGGTTGCACGACCAATGTCAGAATGGTGATTCAATAGTCAATAGCCTAAGAATGAACTTTCGACCATTAACTTCAAAAAAAATAGGGTTGCTAGAAGGAAAGAATCCAAACAACACCGTTCACTTGTTGGAATTAACATGGGGACCAAGATAGAATGGTGATGGTGAGAAGTATTTCTATGTCAAGAATTCTCAAGAGGTGGAACAAATCTTAGAACATTCTTGACATAAAGGATGGTAATACTCCAAGGTAAAGAAGAACAATTGCTGGATAGCAAGGAACTCAAGGTATAACACCAAACTGAACAAGCTTGTGTTGGTGGGAGGGCAATAAAGTGGTCGACGATAATACAATTCATCGAGGGCAAGGATGGTATGTCTCATCATGAATTCAATTGATATCCTGGATGAGCTCAGAATGTTGATGATCACGACACCTTTGTCGCGAGAGTTCATGAAGATGTAATCGATCGGTAACGACATCAAGTCAAGTAATGATGAAGTGAAAGGTTATTGGAGCCAAGGGTACGACACAAACTTGAAACCAAGCTTGTTGTTCAAGGCGAAATGATATGACGATGAGGATCGACGTAAGGTTAGTTCATCGTCGAAAATTGGTGCTCCGAGAATAAGGACCAGGTAGCACAGTTAGAATCGTCACGACAATGATATAGCCAAACAGGCTAGGAATGGCGTGATCGGGTACAAACTCGTACTTATAGAAGCTTACTGAAGAGTTGTTGAACCGAAGAGCGGACTCGGTTCAGTTATCGGTGTCTTTGAGTGTTCAATAACTCAGAGCCCGCGAAAAATTGAAATCGGTGGGAAGGTAGCACTTGATGAAGAACTCATAAAAAGTTATGCAGTTCCATGATAATCTCGAGATACCAGGGGGGTAATACTTGACACAAGATCAAAGTAAAGGTTGGACTGGTGTATTGATCCATAGAAGACAATTGTTTTAACTTGTCCGAGAAATGAGATCAAAGAAGAACAATCATGGTCGGAACCACGGTTGCAAGGGATCAATTCACAGATACCATAGGTTAGTTATCAAGGAAATAGTTATTGTTACAAGAAGCTTTCATGATAGGATATATATCGCGTCCATGGGCATGAACACAAGTTCAAGGTCGACTCCCACTTCTCCAATGCACAACTTCTCATTTACTACTCTAAGTTAAGAATGTTTAGAGTTTGAAAGTTTAACTTGCGGAATAACGGAACGTTATGACCCATGAAAACTCTTGGGTTCACACAAATTAAGGAAGGTATACGTTCAACCCATCGGGGCATCTTAGGAACGTATACCATCAACTTCAGGGGTAAATAACTCAAGCTCGGAGGTAGAGCATGGTTGACAAAGCAGAGGATACAATTTACCAAAGGCATTATGTATCCGAGGAAAGGCTCACAAGGTTATTGAATATGAAGGGTGTTGTCAGGTAAAATCCAACAATGGATCGGGCGATCCACAACGGAGCTGATGTGAGTATCGGTACTCAATCAGAGGAAGAAAAAAAATGCACGGGCATCATATTATAGGACAACTGAATAATTTGATGCTTCGATAACAAAGGAATTATGATTTCCAAAACAAAGGATCAGAAGCAGACGCTCTGACCAAGGATGGATAAGTTCAATAGACTTAGGGGCACAATCGACGACAATTGATTGGTCAAGAACCAGCTCATGTTCAAAAATGACGTCTGAGCCGGAAGGAGGAATTCTAGGATCTGTTTGAGGATTGCGAGCATTCGCAACAAATCGAATCAACGGACTCAAATGATAATGACAATGGATGTCAACAAGATTTCTAGACTTATGGGATTAACCATAATGCAAGTAATCAAGAATTTCAAGAGCAATAGGATGCTCAGGATTTTCGGAAGATCGAATGGTATTTCGAGGATTTGTGACATACATGCATCAACTGGGGATGAGTGGATACTCGGTAAGTGCGAGAAATTATCCGTAGGGGTATTTAGGCGACAAGGAACTGCAAGGCAGTAGGCACAAAAGGATTCTCGGAACATTAGAGAGAATTTCGGGGTATCTTGTAATAACAAGATCAACTGGGAATAAAAGTAAGAACAACAGGTGTAAGTATTTATCCATAGGGATGTTTCGATGGTAGGGAATTGCAAAAGCGACAGGCATAAGGTCTCGAGAGAATATCGGAGAGTATCTTCAAATCCTTCTGGTTCACGGGGCAATCACCTGTAGTGAGGGGTTCTCCGGGAGGAAGTAGTAACGAGATCCTAAAGTTAGATTTTAGTAAATTCATTAAACCCGAATAGACGAGAGATCGGAGTCCCAGAGTAAAGGTCGAGGAGTAAAAGATCCTAGTACCACCCAATGGCGACGTGGGCCCGTAAGGCACACAGCCATGTTAGTAAAAGTTTTTGCAATGTCTAGACTCGACTTCGGCCAAGGAGTGTGGAAGGGGGATTCCTACAGGCAGTCGGCTCTGATACCAACTTGTGACGCCCCCGATTCAATCGTACACTAATCATGCACGCAAATGTGTACGATCAAGATCAGGGACTCACGGGAAGATATCACAACACAACTCTACAAATAAAATAAGTCATACAAGCATCATAATACAAGCCAGGGGCCTCGAGGGCTCGAATACAAGTGCTCGATCATAGACGAGTCAGCGGAAGCAACAATATCTGAGTACAGACATAAGTTAAACAAGTTTGCCTTAAGAAGGCTAGCACAACTGGGATACAGATCGAAAGAGGCGCAGGCCTCCTGCCTGGGATCCTCCTAAACTACTCCCGGTCGTCATCAGCGGGCTGCACGTAGTAGTAGGCACCTCCGGTGTAGTAGGGGGTCGTCGTCGATGGTGGCGTCTGGCTCCAGGGCTCCAGCATCTGGTTGCGACAACCAGGTAGAAGGGAAAGGGGGAAAAGAGGGAGAAAAGCAACCGTGAGTACTCATCCAAAGTACTCGCAAGCAAGGAGCTACACTACATATGCATGGGTATATGTGTAAGGAGGCCATATCGGTGGACTGAACTGCAGAATGCCAGAATAAGAGGGGGATAGCTAATCCTGTCGAAGACTACGCTTCTGGCAGCCTCCGCCTTACAACATGTAGAAGAGGGTAGATTGAAGTCCTCCAAGTAGCATCTCCAAATAGCATCTCCAAGTAGCATCTCCAGTAGCATCACATAGCATAACCCTACCCGGCGATCCTCCTCTCGTCGCCCTGTAGAAAAGCGATCACCGGGTTGTCTATGGAACTTGGAAGGGTGTGTTTTATTAAGTATCCGGTTCTAGTTGTCATAAGGTCAAGGTACAACTCCAAGTCGTCCTATTACCGAAGATCACGGCTATTCGAATAGATTAACTTCCCTGCAGGGGTGCACCACATAACCCAACACGCTTGATCCCATTTGGCCGGACACACTTTCCTGGGTCATGCCCGGCCTCGGAAGATCAACACGCCGCAGCCCCACCTAGGAAAAACAGAGAGGCCAGCACGCCGGTCTAAACCTAAGCGCACAGGGGTCTGGGCCCATCGCCCATAGCACACCTGCACGTTGCGAGGGCGGCCGGAAGCAGACCTAGCCTAGCAGGCGTTCCAGTCCAATCCAGCGCGCGCCGCTCCGTCGCTGACGTCTGAAGTGCTTCGGCTGATACCACGACGTCGGGATACCCATAACTACTCCCACGTAGATGGTTAGTGCGTATAGGCTCGTAGCCGACTCAGATCAAATACCAAGATCTCGTTAAGCGTGTTAAGTATCCGCGAACGCCGAACAGGGCCAGGCCCACCTGTCTCCTAGGTGGTCTCAACCTGCCCTGTCGCTCCGCCACAAAGTAACAGTCGAGGGCCGTCGGGAACCCAGGCCCACCTCTACCGGGATGGAGCCACCTGTCCTTTCAGCCCCCTCGTCAGAATCACTTGCGGGTACTCAATGAGCTGACCCGACTTTAGTCACCATCTGTATAGTATGTATGTATGTATAGTATATACCCATGATCACCTCCCAAGTGATCACGGCCCGATAGTATAGCAAGGCAGACTGACAAGAATGTAGGGCCAATGATGATAAACTAGCATCCTATACTAAGCATTTAGGATTGCAGGTAAGGTATCAACAGATGTAGCGACAATGTCAGGCTATGCATCAGAATAGGATTACGAAAGCAGTAACATGCTACACTACTCTAAGGCAAGCAGTATAGAGGAGAATAGGCGATATCTGGTGATCAAGGGGGGGGGGGGCTTGCCTGGTTGCTCTGGCAAGAGAGAGGGGTCGTCAACACCGTAGTCGAACTAGGGGTCGCCGGTAGTCTCGGGGTCTATCGGAAAGAAGTAACGGAGAGGGAACACAATAAATAACAGAGCAATCAAGGCATCACAAAGTGTAACAAGACAATACGCGGTGTTCGGTGTGCCCTAACGCGGTAGTAGGTGATACCGACGAAGGGGGGAAACATCCGGGAAAGTATTCTCGGAGTTTCGCGTTTTCGGACAGATGAACCGGAGGGGGAAAGTTGCGTGTTTGCTATGCTAGGGATGTGTGGCGGACGAACGGGCCGCGTATCCGGATTCGTCTCGTCGTTCTGAGCAACTTTCATGTTGAAAATATTTTAATCCGAGTTACGGATTAAAAGATATGATTTTCTAAAGATTTTATTAATTTTTAGAATTTATTTAACTATTTAATTCTAACATTATCCAGAATAGTGCATGCTGACGTCAGCATGACGTCAACAGTCAACAGGGAGTTGACTGGGTCAATCTGACGTGTGGGTCCCGCATGTCATACACTGTTTTAGTTAACTAACAGTTAATTAGGTTAATTAGTGATTAGGTTAACCTAATTATAATTAATTAACTTAATTAATTCCTTAATTAATTAATCAATTAATTTTATTATTATTATTATTATTTATTTATTTTGATATTCTTTTTTTTAACGTTTTGGGGCCGTGGGGCCCCCGTGTCATGGGCCCACAGGCCTTAGCGGGTCAACGGGCGCGGGCGCTGGGCTATGCGGGTGCGGGCGCCCGAACAGGAAGCAACCAGTTGGCGCCACGGCGAGGGG
>NC_057797.1:458210972-458211533 GCF_018294505.1 Triticum aestivum
GCTGCGCGCGTGCGCGAGAGCGCTGGGGGAGCGCAACGCCACGAGCAAGAGGGGGGGCCGCGGGCGCGTGGGCCGGCAAAGCCAGGGCGCGCTGGGGAGCAGGGGCGCGGCCAGGGGCAGCGGTGACGGACACCGGTGGAGCCGTGAGTAGAGGCACGCGGGGAGGCGGGCGCAACACGGCATCAGCAGCGCCAGCAACGGGTGGAGGCGGGGCACGGTGCAGAGGAGCGAGGCACGCGCAAGTGGCGTGTCCATGCGGGGCTGTCGGCGAAGGCGGGGCGCGGTCTGGGCGCATCAAGGCGCGGGTGTGCACAGCCGGGCGCGGCGACAGGCACGGGGGTGCGTCGAGGAGCTCGTCGGGGCGGTCGGGCGCGACACGGTGACAGGGGAAGGAGAGGAGGGGCACGTGCGTGCTCACATCGAGAAGTAGGGTCTAGGGCAGCGGGTGTTGAGGAGGAGGGTGGAGACGACGGCGTCGAGGAGGCAGCCCGGCGACGCGGTCCGGGGCGGCGTGGTCTCCAGGCGGCAACGGGCGACGGCGTCGGGGAGGAGGACGGTGGC
>NC_057797.1:458211842-458225040 GCF_018294505.1 Triticum aestivum
CCCAATGGGGGGGAGGCCTTTTCTGTTTTTATTTCTTTTGTTCTATTTTGTTTATTATTCCTTTTCTGTTTTCTATTTTATTTTAGCTCCTCATTTATTTTAGCTTTATAAACTATAAAAGTAGGCCCTAATTTAGCGTTAGTAATTAGCTACTGCCACATAAGTTTGGGCAACCAAAATAAAATAGTTTAATATTTTATTTATTGTAAAAGGCATTCAACTAATTGTTTTTGCTACTGTGTAAAACATTTTAGAGTATTTTTCACTTTTATGAAAGTGTGGTTTCTCCACCATAATTATCTATGCAATATTTGGTTCACTCCGAACATTTTAGTTTTAATATTTGAAAACTTTTATTGTTTGCCTATTTTTGAATTTGAATTTGAATCGGTTTCGAACTAACTCGAGATTAGCAACTATAAACGAGGTGACGTGGCACCATTAGCAGAGGATCACTGTAGCTTAATTACCCGGGCGTCACAGGGGTGCACCAGCCCCTTAGTGGCTGGCGTGTTTGCCCTCTTGGCCCATTAGGCCCATATAGCTTGTCGGGGGTTGCCCGGAACCCCTTCCGGTGACCCGATACATACCCGGTACCCCTAGAACACATCTGGTATCCGAATACTATAGTCCTATATATGAATATTTACCTCTCGACCATTTCGAGACACCTCGTCATGTCCGTGATATCATCCAGGACTCCGGAGAACAATCGGTCACCAAATCACACAACTCATATAATAAAAAATCATCATCGAACATTAAGCGTGCGGACCCTACGGGTTCGAGAACTATGTAGACATGACCAAGACACCTCTCCTGTCAGTAACCAATAGCAGAACCTGGATGCTCATATTGGTTCCTACATATTCTACGAAGATCTTTATCGGTCAAACCGTAATGACAACATACGTTATTCCCTTTGTTATTGGTATGTTAATTCCCCGAGATTCGATCGTCGGTATCTTCATACCTAGTTCAACATCGTTACTGAAAAGTCTCTTTACTTGTCCGTAATGCATCATCCTGTAACTAACTCATTAGTCACATTGCTTGCAAGGCTTATTATGATGTGCAATACCGAGAGGGCCTAGAGATACCTCTCCGATACTCGTAGTGACAAATCCTAATCTCGATCTATGCCAACCCAACAAACACCTTTGGAGATACCTGTAGAGAATCTTTATAATCACCCAGTTACGTTGTGACGTTTGACAGCACACAAGGTATTCCTCCAGTATCCGGGAGTTACATAATCTCATAGTCAAAGGAATATGTACAAGTCATGAAGAAAGCAATAGCAATGCCCACTCACCGCCGGTGATCTCCATGTTTGACCGTGGAATCACTCTTTGATTCCAGCCATCCTATTCGGCGTTGCCTGCTCCCCCTTCTGGTTGTCATCTCAATGGCGGTACATGCTTCCATCTCCCTAGGTTCGGACTTCTCTGCGGGGGTGCGCATAGTGCATGAGAGCGGGCCTTTGTTTCACCATTCGGTCCACCCTACAGATCGATCTGGCCACTTTGTCATGGTGGCATATTTTGCACGGCACTCTTTCCATTTGGATGAAGACAATGTGGGCTTGGCACTTGAATCAGCCATTGGTGGATATTGTTCTGCACATAAGGTATCTCAACTGCATGATCGAGTTTTCTCTTTCAATGTTTCGTGCAAAGAAGTTGGGTTTTTATCTTGCATCAAAGGAGTTTTGTCTGCCCGCAATTTAAATGTTACTTCCATCTCTGGGGTCATGGCGGCCCCGATTGGGAGAAGGAATTTCGCCTATGGCAAGAGGAATCTCAGGAGGAGTGGACTTTAGTCAGTCCATCTAAACGATATGCTGCCCTATGTCTTCTTGCCATGCAAAAATAGCCTTAGAAACCAGCTCTAAATTCATACACTTCTCTTAGATCCAGCAAGAGCTTAGGTTTTGTCACATTCCTTAACTATGAGGCATGCAAGGGATATCATTTTCCGGCTACTTCTAATGATATCCATACAGTCTCCGAAGCGGGATATTCTGTTGTTGCTCATGAGAGCTTGCCGGCATCGCCGCCGGCGATTGCTTCTCCAGTGGCAGATCTCATTCCTAGTATTCAGTTTGGATCTCTTCCACCATCCCCGAAGAGTTCGTTCTTGGCAGGAGGCAACCCCGGATCTCCTGGGACATTCAAATCTTTTCTTGGGCCGGCCTTTCCTCGGAGTGCTCTGCCAATTGCCTACTCCAGCCCACACGATCCCTCTTTGGGCTCGTTTTCTCAGCCCATTATTCTTTTTGATGATGAGAGCAGCCCGTTGGCCCAAATTGCCAGCCCGGCATCCCCAACTACTCCTTCTCCTGTGAAAATCTTTGAAGCGGCATCTCCGATTCCTTCGCCTGAAAAAACCATTGAAGATTTGCAGAGTTTTGATGAATTAGTGGAAAATTGGGCTGCAGCCTATTGGGACTGCCAAAAGTACTTAGTCATGGGCCACCAGTTAGAGACTTGCACGAGGGTGAGATGTCGTAATTGTTTTCATCTGGATCACATTAAAAAGGATTGTTCTGGGCAACCTCCCGTTTCATCCATCTGGGTACCCAAAGTCCCATCGCCTGGCTTCGGGACACGCGCCAAGCTAGAGTCCCCCCTTGCCTCTAGGGCTTCTCATCGAACAGAGCACGCCGAAAAACCCCAACCCCAATCCCCTCGGTTTTGCCCTGCTCCACCTCCAAAACAATCTAGTCCATCGTCCTCGCCACCTGGTCCTGGCCTCTCTACAAGCTCGCCTACGACCATCGCGCCTTCTTCGAGCTCATCCGCCGCTCAGGCAATGGCAACATTCTCCATCGACCCACATCGCTTCCTGCCTGTGGGATATGACATCGAGGATGGTGGTGTGGATCGTCTGCCAAGGACCTTCTACACGCCAGCAGTGCCACCTCCCCACTCGCACGAGCAGTTCATGGTCGCCATCGCCGAGCCACTTCCACCTGCTCACCTTGTGGGTGTTCGTCGCGAGCAGGTTCTACAGTTTCTGATCCAAACTCTGCATGGTCCCGTGATTTCTGCTCAGACATGGTTCCAAGGTGTTGGCCTCTTTGAGATGGAAGATCCTGTAGTCCGAGGCTCGTTCACTTAGCACCCTCCCTTCCCCCTTGGCCTAGATGAAGAAGGCAATGAGTTTTTTGTTAGGTTTATTCCTCACAATGAAGGTGAAGGTTTCCGTGCTATTCATGGCCATCGCACTGGTTGGTTAATGTTCATTGGCATTCCGTTGGATTATCGCAACACTCAATGTCTGGCAGATATAGTTGGCACTTTTGGCCAGTTTCACTATTGGAACAACACAGATCACCGCAAAGTTCATTCTCTGGTGCGAGCCTCTTTTCTTGATAATGCTTTGGTCCCGCGTAGCGTGCTCTTCAGAGAATTTGCCAATTGGGGAGGAACTGTTGTCTCATGGATATTTGGGTGTTATATTCTCACTGCTAAGTTTGCTGAAGCAATGATCCCTGCTGATGAAGATCCCATGCCGCTCGATGTGAATCCTCACCCCATGCCTGGCGTCAACCCTCCACAGCTGTTTTGGGCCATGCCACCGTACCCGCCCTGGGTTGGAATGCTATCACCCCACATCATTAGGTCAACAATGATGCAGCCAATGGTAATGCGTGGGGCAATGACGTGCAAGATGATGCGGGATGGGAGCCATGGAACGAGCCAGAGCAACCTGAGCAGCAGCAAGAACCAGCCATGCCGGCCCAAGATCAAAACTCCATGGTTCTCAATCCATCTTTGGACTCCAGCCAGGACATGGATCTCAATCAGGAGGTTAATCAGCCTATGCACAACAATCCTCTTGCTCCTTTGGATCCAATTCAGTTGGGCATTGTCAGAGTGGTATATGTGCCAGTACTGCCCCAAGAGATGATCTAGGAGAGATCTTTTAAGTCTCTGATGCCAGATATTCTGCTCTCTCGCATTCTTACTTATATGCCCACACCAGTCCTGCCACCTTCAGTTTTCCCTCGCAGATTCTGGCCATACTGCTTTGAGTCCAATTTTATCGCTCTGCTCTATAGTTCTGGGATTATTTCATGCCCGCTTCGTAGGTCCTCGGTGGTTATTGAGGAACTGCCCTCTGATATGGCCTCTCAGCCTCAGCTATGCTTGGGAGAGAGTGAGGACGTGTCTGACAATGTTGCCGCATCCCAAGCGTTTGATTTTACTGCCATGCCACCACTAGTGTTGGGCAAGAGATAACATACTCGTCGTAGTTCGGTCTCTATTCTAATTGAGCCAATGCCAGATTTTAGCAACAGGAGAGTCACAAGGAGCTGTGCCAAAGCCAATGGTTTCAAACCTTCCTCTGTTGTGCCTATCAGGCCCTCTTGGCTTCGTCGTCCCCGCGCTAAGAAGAGCAAGATCATCTCTGATGTGGAGCACATGGCGGAGGACAACCGTGACCAGGTGCCACCTCCAACTCTAATTTGGGCCATGCAAGATCTGGGCGCTTCCTTGGGCATTGCTCCTGACAAGTTAACGGTGGAGAAGCTTATGGCATCTCCAAAGACTTCTGCTTCTGAGGACTCCACCAAATGATGATGAACCTCTCCATGTTCGTTTTATTGCGCATGTGCTGCGCTTTTTGCTCTTTTTCATTACTGTCCTTTATCGTCTGAACCTGAGTTTATTACGTCTTCCTTGGCTGTGAACCTTGATCCTTTTGGGTGTTTGAACTGTTACACAGTTTGGCGTGTTTATCTTTTCCTATTGTTGCATCATGAATACATCTTATTATCGTAATTGGGAAGTGTTGTGCTGGAATGTGAGAGGTCTTAACTCTGAGGCCAGACAACATGATGTGCGAGGCAAGATTGAAGAAAGTCAATGTTCTATCATCTGTCTCGAGGAAACCAAATGCTCCGATTTTGACATCAGAGCCATCTGTAAATTCTGTCCATGCAGGTTCGATAGTTTTGCTTTTGCACCATCATCTGGCGCCTCGGGAGGAATTTTAGTGGTTTGGAATTCTTCCATCTTCAGTGGGCAGTTGATCCAAATTGAGAGTTTTGGCATTGTTATTTCTTTTACCTCTGTTCATAATGCAGAGAAGTGGACTTTGGTTTATGTTTATGGGCCATGTGAAGGAGAACGCCGAGATGATTTTGTTCATTGGTTGTATCATCTTCAAATACCCATTGATGAGCATTGGCTTTTATTTGGTGATTTCAATTTTATTCTCTCACTTGACAACAGGAACCTGCATGGGGGGATGTCAATGACATTTTCCTATTTAATGAGATCATCGGTCACCTAGGTCTTTTGGCGTTACACTTGGTCTAATATGCAGGAACATCCTTTGTTGGGACAGTCGGATCGGTTCTTCACAACCTCGGACTAGACCTCATATTATCCAAATACAGTGGTACTCCCCCTTGCAAAACATCTTCTAATCATGTGCCCTGTCTAGTCTCAATTGACACCAATATACTAGCTGCAAGAGTGTTTAGTTTCGAAATTTTTTGGGTGGACATGCCTGGCTTCTTTGAGTGTGTCACGTGGTCCTGGGATGCACCCGTTTTTGCTGACCTGACTGCTACTGGAATCCTTTCGAAGAAATTTAAGCGTATGTGGCAGGACCTCAAACGATGGAGCAAAAATCTGTCTTATATCAAACGGTTAACTTTGGAATGTAACAAGGTTATTTTGTTCTTCGATCACCTTGAGGAAAGGAGGCCTCTCACCACACCTAAGTTTAATTTCAGGAGGATTGTAAAGTTGCATCATGAGGAGCTCTTGAGGATTCATTACATCTATTGGAAGCAGCGTTGTACAATCCGTTATATCAAGGTGGGGGAGGAGAACTCGAAGTTCTTTCATGCGATGGCTACTGAACAGATGAGGAAGAATTCTATTGCCAGCCTCACGATGGATGGAAGTGCTCCAGTGTCCGATCATCAGCAAATGGCAGGAATTATGTGGACCTCTTTCAAAAGTATAATGGGCGAGGCCCAGGGCATTTCCATGGGCTTTGATCTTCCTCGCTTAATCCATCCCATTCTGGACCTGAATGAGCTCTCCCGCCCCTTTTCGGATGATGAAATAGCCAAGGTTCTAAAGGAGCTGCCAGTGGACAGGGCACCTGGGCCCGATGGTTTCAATGGTCTCTTCGTCAAGCGGTGTTGGGCTATCATTGAGCCAGATTTTTTACGACTGATCGAAGACTTCCATGATGGAAAACTATCCTTGGAAAGCATAAATGGTTCCCTAATAACTCCCATACCCAAAATGATGTCCCCTGAGAGCCCTAATGATTTTAGGCCCATTTCTCTCACCAACACCTGCCTCAAATTTTTGACAAAGATTCTGGAAAATCGTTTGCAAAGTGTAATCCTCAAATGTATACACAAAAACCAATATGGATTTCTTAAGAGCCGATCAATCCAGGATTGTTTGGCATGGACTTTTGAGTACATACACCAGTGCAAACAATCCAAAAGGCCAATTGTTATTCTCAAGCTGGACTTTGCTAAAGCTTTTCATACGATCGAGCATGTGGTTATCTTGAAGATGCTAAGATTAAAAGGATTTGATAACAAGTGGATCTCCTAGATAAATGAAATTTTATCATCTGGCAGTTCTTCTATTCTGTTAAATGGTGTCCCAGGCAAACAATTCAAATGTAAGTGTGGCCTCAGACAAGGTGACCCTCTCTCACGTCCGCTTTTTGTTCTAGCTGTGGATCTCCTGCAGACAGTGGTAAATGATATGCTTGCCCGTGGCATCCTCACTCTGCCGATTCCATCTCATGATTCCGATTTTCCAATTATTCAATATGCCAATGACACAATTGTCATTCTACCTGCTATTGAGGAACAATTGGTGGCAATGAAAATCATGCTCCTCATCTTCCAGGAGTCCACTAGTTTGAAGGTTAACTTTAGCAAGTCCTCTCTAATCCATTTGAATATGGATAATACGTTGGCTACTAGATTGGCTGCAGTTCTGGGTTGCAAGATTGGCTCTACTCCTTTTACTTGTTTGGGCCTACCAATGGGCACCACAAGGCCTAGGATTATTGACTTTATGCCCATGGTCGACAGAGTAGAGAGAAGACTATCTTGTAGTTCCTCAATGCTCAATCAAGGCTCCAGGCTTCAACTCCTTATTTCAGTCTTGACCTCTATGCCAATTTTTTTTCTGTGCTCCATGAATATCCCCCCTGGGATTATTAAACAGCTGGACAGGATCTTCAGGCAGTGTCTTTGGAGAGGCAATAGTGACACCCCAAAACAGTCCCTTGCTGCATGGAATTTGGTCTGTAGGCCCAAAGATAAAGGTGGTCTTGGAATAATTAATCTTAACATTCAAAACCAGGGGCTTCTTATCAAACACCTGCACAACTTTTATAATAAGGTGGGCATTCCTTGGGTCTCCCTGATTTGGAATTCATATTATGATGGTGTGGTACCCCAAGCTACTGTGATGACTGGATCTTTCTGGGGGAGAGACATTTTCAAACTTTTTGACACCTACAGAGCCGTTACCTCAGCCAAGGTTAACATTGGAGACTATGTCATGTTTTTGTTAGATGCTTGGCTGGTGGGGGGCTCAACTATGCCTCTGTTCAAAAGGCTCCCAAGACTGTTCTCTTTTGTCAAGGATGATAAAGCTTCTGCGGCTAATATTCTCAACTCCTCAGATCTCTTCTCTTTGTTCTACCTGCCAATATCTCAAGAAGCTACTGAGGAACTGAGAATTCTTCAAGACTGGATATTGCATCTTGAAAGGGACCCACTAACTACTAATGTCTGGACTTGGGTTTGGAAATCCGATGCTTACTCTGCCAAAAGCTTCTACACCATCATGCATTCTCACATGCCTATGATTCAGATGTGCAAATTTCTTTGGAGGAGCAAGTGTACCATGAAAATCAAAGTTTTTCGATGGTTGTTATGCTTTGATTGACTGAACGCCAAAGATATGCTTGTCAGAAGACACTGGAGGTTGCCTGATGATGATAACCAATGTGTAATTTGTGCTGCTCAATCGTATGAAGATAGGCTGCATCTATTTCTGAATTGCACCTTCAGCAACAGAGTTTGGAACTATCTGGGTTTGGACTGGTCTGGTGGGGATGATCTGCAGGACTTCATCTCTCATGCAAGGAGCTCCTTCAGACACACCTTCTTCTTTGAAGTTATGCTATCTGCTGCTTGGAACATTTGGATTTTGCGCAATAGCAGAACCTTTAGAGGAGAGAATGCCACCTTTGCTAGGTGGAAATGTAATTTTGTACATGATGTAACCTTATTATCTCATAGGTTAGCTAGTACCACCAGGGCTTCCCTCCTGGCCTGGGTTAATTCCCTCCCTTAGTCTTTAGGTAAGTTTGAGGTAGGTTTTTTGCTTTCCTTTTGTACATATGATAGACTGTATCTATACTCCTTGTTTGAGATTGGAATAAAAGGTTGTGGGCCTTTTCTCCACGGTAGGTAGTTTAAAAAAAGCAATATCAATAAAACTAAACGATCATAATATTATTTTAAAGATCAGAGGTGTTCCTATTATTATTATAAGAAGGATTACCATAATTATTAGAGGAATTACTAGGAAATGGCCTAGGATTAAAATTACCTCTATAAGCATTGTTATTGAAATTGTTTCGCGAGATAAAATTCACATCTATGGCATCACTATTTTGCTCAATCAAAGTAGATAAAGGCACATCATTAAAATCAATAGGAACACTTTTAGTAGCAACCAATTTCATAAGAGCATCAACTTTTTCACTCAAATAAAAGATTTCTTCAACCGAATTAACGTTTTTCCTAGTAGGAGCTCTTTTGGTATGCCATTGTGAATAATTTACCATAATATTATAAAGAAACTTGGTGGATTCACCCAAAGTAATTTCCATAAAATTACCACTCGCGGCGGAGTCCAAAAGATTATGAGAAACAAAATTCAACCCCACATAAAAAATTTGTATGATCATCCAAAGATTTAACCCATGAGTTGGGCAATTCCTTAGCATTAGTTTCATCCTTACCCAAGATTGTGCAACATGCTCATGTTCAAGTTGCTTGAAATACATGATCTGGGTTCTAAGGGAAATAATTTTCGCGGGCAAAAAATACTTAGTAATAAAGGCATCTTTGCACTTATCCCAAGAAGCAATACTATTGCGAGGCAAAGAAGAAAACCATATTTTTGCATGATCTCGCAAAGAAAATGGGAATAATTTCAACTTCACAATATCATTGTCCACATCTTTTTTCTTTTGGATATCGCATAATTCCACGAATGTGTTAATATGGGACGCGACATCCTCATTAGGTGTACCGGAAAATTGATCTTTCATAACAAGATTCAGCAAAGCGGCATTAATATCACAAGATTCCGCACTAGTGGCAGGAGGAGCAATCTTAGTGCAAATAAAATTGTCGTTGTTGGTATTGGAGAAATCACACAACTTGGTGTTCTATTGAGTCATCATGACTACGCAACAAGATTGCACTCAAAAACAGATCTGACGAGAAAACGGCGAATGAAAAAGAGGGTGAATAAAACAACAATTTTTTGTGAAGTGGGGGATAGGAAAATGAGAGGCAAATGGAAAATAATGTAAATTGCATGGAGATGAGATTTGTGATTAGGAACCTGGTAGATGTTGATGATGTCTCCCTAACAACGGCGCCGGTATTTCCTTTTGATGCAGCTTGAACTACATCGGTATTTTTGCAAAGAGGAAGGGGTGATGCGGCACAACTACCGTAGGTATTTACCTCAGTGACGAGACCAAGGTTATCGAACCAGTAGGAGAACCATGCAACACCATGTAAACAGATCCTACACATAAAGAACAAATACTTGCAACCTGACGTAAGAGAGGGGCTGTCAATCCCTCACTTGTAAAAGGATAGGTAAAATTGTAGTAGATTGGATAAACAGATCTCGCGGTAACGTGAGATAAAGTAAATAAATAAAAATTGCAGCAAGGTATTTTTGTGTTTTTGGATTAATAGATCTGAAAATAAAAGTAAATAAAAATAGATCACGAAGGCAAATATAATAAATAAGACACCCGGGGGCCATAGATTTCGCTAGTGGCTTCTCTCGTGAAAAATAGCATATGGTGGGTAAACAAATTACTGTTGGGCAATTGATAGAAATTCAAATAACCATGATGATATCCAGGCAATGATCATTACATAGGCATCATGTCCAAGATTAGTAGACCGACTCCTGCCCGCATCTACTACTATTTTTTTGACTGGAAACTATGGGGCAGCAGCCCCACAATACTTTATTAAACTCAAGCAATCAATAAAGTACAAAAGGTTCTGCTAAGAAAAGATAAAGCTACTCACCTAAAGAATCAGGCTACTTACCTATGGCCCTATGTACAAAATTACAAGGTGGGCAACATAAATACAAACAACCAATTAGGGCACGAATTAATCCAATGCAGCAGCAAAAGTTTTAAACTAGGCTTTAATCTGTGGGAGAGCAGAGTTATATCATGGATGAAGTTTCTCCTCCATGATGCGAATGTGTGCCCCTCATTTCTGAAGATTCTTCCATTCCTCAATAACCATACACTCCAAGCAGGAAGATAGACAACCTCCTTGAAGGAAGGCCGACCAAAACTCTTCCTGGCAGCAATGAGACACTCAGAAGGAGACAGGATAGCAAGCCATTGAATTTGCAAATAATTCCAGACTCTTGAGCTGAATTGGCAAGTGAAGAAAAGATGATTTCTATCTTCGTGGGCTTGAGCAGGACATAAGGGACAAGTGTTGTCCTCCTACGGCGATCGCTAGTGCCTCCTAACCAGGAGATCACGGGTGTTGAGTCTATCATTAAGCATCAACCACGCGAACACCTTGATCTTCATTGTTGATCTACCCTCCCATATCCATTTGGCCGGCATATCAACAGGAAGATGGGCATGCATCGTTGCATAGTAACTCTTGGCAGAAAATTTTCCTTTGCCAGTGATCCATGACCAAGAATCACTGAGACTATCATCTATATCCATATGAAGCAAGCCATTCTGCACTGTGATCATTTCCTCCATTGCTTCTGGTGATAAAGGTAGATGGAAGAGCTCTGACATATCAAGAGTGTGGAGGACATCTCTCACAGAGACCTTGTCATCAATTACAAAAGAGAAAAGCCGTGCATCTACTACTATTACTCCACACATCGACTGCTATCCAGCATGCATCTAGTGTATTAAGTTGATGGAGAAACGGAGTAATGCAATAAGAATGGTGACATGATGTAGACAAGATCTATTTATGTAGAAATAGACCCCATATTGTTATCCTTAATAGCAACGATACATACGTGTTGTTTCCCCTTCTGTCACTAGGATCAAGCACCGTAAGATCGAACCCATCACAAAGCACCTCTTCCCATGGCAAGAAAAATCGATCTAGTTGGCCTAAATAAACCAAATATTCGAAGAAGAAATACGAGGCTATAAGTAATCATGCATATAAGAGATCAAAGAACTCAAATAACTTTCATGGATAAAAACGTAGATCTGATCATAAACTCAAAGCTCATCGGATCCCAACAAACACACCGCAAAAAAGAGTTACATCAAATAGAGCTCCAAGAGACCATTCTATTGAGAATCAAAAGAGAGAGAGAGAGAGAGAGGAAGCCATCTAGCTACTAACTACGGACCCGTAGGTCTACAATGAACTACTCACCTATCATCAGAGATGCACCAATGAGGATGATGAATCCCTCCATGATGGTGTCTAGATTGGATCTGTGGTTTCTGGAACTTGAGGCGGCGGGAATTTATTTTCGTCGACTCCCCATGGGTTTCTGGAATATTGGGGTATTTATAGAGCAAAGAGGCGGTGCGGGAGGCCACCGAGGTGGGCACAACCCACCTTGGCGCGCTTGGGTACCCAGGCGCACCCTGGTGGGTTGTGCCCCCTCGGGGCACCCCCCAGGTGCTTCTCTGGCGCATTGGGTGTCTTCTGGTCCATAAAAAATTCACAAAAAATTCGCTGCATTTGGACTCCGTTTGATATTGATTTTCTGCGATGTAAAAAACAAGCAAAAAATAGCAACTGGAACTTGGCACTATGTCAATAGTTTAGTACCAAAAAATTATATAAAATGATTATAAAATGATTGTAAAACCTCCAAGAATGATAATATAACAACATGGAACAGTAAAAAAAATATAGATACGTTGGAGACGTATCAAGAACTCACATACTGATTGCAAAAATCTATTAGTGATTGAAACAAAGTACTACATGCATTATCCTAGGGGGATAGAGTGGTAGGAAAAGACCATCGCTCGTCCCTGACCGCCACTCATAAGGAAGACAATCAATAAATACCTCATGCTCCAACTTCATCACATACTTTAACACAAGTATTTCTACAATCCACAATTACTCACTAGCAAGACTCTAATATCACCATCCTCATATCTCAAAACAATCCTAAGGAATCAAACTTCTCACAGTATTCAATGCACTATATATGAAAGTTTTTATTACATCCCTCTTGGATGCTCATCATATTAGGACTAAATTCATAACCAAAGAAAATTACCATGTTGTTTAGAGAGACTCTCAAAATAATATAAGTGAAGCATGAGATTTCAACAATTTCTACAAAATAAAACCACCGCCGTGCTCTAAAAAGATATAAGTGAAGCACTAGAGCAAAACGTCCTAGCTCAAAAGATATAAGTGAAGCACATAGAGAATTCTAATAAATTACGATTCACACGTGTACCTATCAAAAGGTTTCTATAGCAAGGATGATTGTGGCAAACTAAAAAGCAAAGACTCAAATCATACAAGACGCTCCAAGCAAAACACATATCATGTGGTGAATAAAAATATAGCCTCAAGTAAAGTTACCGATAGACGAAGACGAAAGAGGGGATGCCTTTCGGGGCATCCCCAAGCTTAGGCTCTTGGTTGTCCTTGAATATTACCTTGGGGTGCCTTGGGCATCCCCAACCTTAGGATCTTGTCACTCCTTATTCCATAGTCCATCAAATCTTTACCCAAAACTTGAAAACTTCACAACACAAAACTCAACAAAAAATCACATGAGATCTGTTAGTATAAGAAAATAAATCACCACTTATGGTACTGTTGTGAACTCATTATTTATTTAAGTTGGTGTAATATCTACTGTATTCCAACTTTTCCATGGCT